>NC_064848.1:169362866-169392713 GCF_024139225.1 Suncus etruscus | reverse complement strand
CAAGAGGCCAACAAGGGGGGAGAGATAAGTGTTGAGTAGTTCACAGGAGTAAAGCAAGCTGTGGATGAAAAAGGAGGCTCCAAGAGTCTCTGGGTCCCATACACAAAGAAATGATCCAGATGTTTGATGAAATGGAGTGCCCAGGACAACAAAGTGTCTGTAAGTCCATTTGCAGAATTTGTCAGACTGAATGATATGTTGCGCTATTTCTATCAGAGATTCTTGACTAAGGAAGACAAATGAGTTCTAGGAATATCCTAAGGAGAAAAATATCCAACAATATTTGGAAAGCTTAGTGCCAAATTATGTGTGGAATCACCTTGTTAAAAATGGTCGATGGGGCCGGCAAGGTGGCACTAGATGTAAAGTATCTGCCTTGCAATTGTTAGCCAAGGAAAGATCGCAACCGTGGTTTGATCCCCGGTGTCCCATATGGTCCCCCCCAAGCCAGGGGCAATTTCTGAGCACTTAGCCAGGAGTAACCGCTGGCATCAAACGGGTGTGGCCTGAAAAAAACAAAACAAAAAAAAGGTCGAACAGCAATTTGATGATTATATCTAAGAGACCTCTTACCTCCCTCATCTCTAGCTACTCCTGTGACTTTATCTGGCTTCATTGTTTGGCTTTTTTTCCTTTGCTTTAGCAAGAATGAGTGATAGTCTCTACTTTCTCTCCCCTCCCTCTAAATACCGTTGCTAAAAGTGTACGATGAATATATTTTACCTCATAAATAATGCCTTATTTTTCTTTTTACTTTTTCTTAAGTTAGTAACTCTGATACACACAGAGATTAAGTTATTTGTGGTTAAGTTTTTATGATTAAATTTCAGTCATAAAATATGCCATACCTGTCCCTTCAGCACAATACATTTCTCAGCACCAATGTCCCAAGTTCTCTCCTGCTGTCCCCCTCAGCTTGCTTTTATGACAGACACTTTGCCCCTCTCAATACTTCTACTAATAGTATATTAAGAATACATCTTTACTTCCTTTCAGCACCTAGTAGAGTAGTGATTCCATTTTAAAAGTTAAAGAATTTTAAGTAAAGGTAAATTTAAACTTTACAGCAATTCCATAGTCATAGCTATAAAAATATATGTCGTATATATTTATTATGAAACTTGAATCTATATATTCATATGCTGCCTAAGAAAACGATGTTTTCTAATACAATGTTGTCTAATTAACACTATGCCAGGATAGTCTCTGACTACAGACAGAGGTGTAAGCCCTGTGTTTTTGGCTCAAAAATCAAAACCAAATTAACCAAAAAGTAGGCAACACGTAAAAATTCACTTCTTCAAAAAAGATAAACAGATGACTTACAACACAGCAAGGAATGCACAATGTCACATATAATACAGAAATGAACATCAAATTTACAATGAAGTACATAACATGTTGGTGATAATTTCTGTCAGAGAGATGAGAAACATTGAATATTGGTGAGAATGTTGAGAAAATGTGCCCTGGTCTGGGATGAGAGAGATAGTTAATTTGATAGGGTATTTAACCCAATAAAATCCCCAGCATTCCATATGGTTCCTTGAGCAGCATCAGGAATAATCTCTGAACACTGAGCCAGAAATAACCCCTGAGCAGCACCAGATGAAGCCCTAAACAGAAAGCAACAAAATGTGCCCTTCTATGGGTTGTTAGGATGTACAATCATATAGAATTATGGACCCAGAGAGATAGCACAGCGGCGTTTGCCTTGCAAGCAGCTGATCCAAGACCAAAGGTGGTTGGTTCAAATCCTGGTGTCCCCTATTGTCCCCTTTGCCTGCCAGGAGCTATTTCTGAGAAGACAGCCAGGAGGAACCCCTGAGCAACGCCAGGTGTGGCGCCCCCCCAAAAAAAAACCAAAGATTTATGGACAACATTATGGAGTTTCCTTAAAAGATAGAAATAGTAAATTCCATATTAAGCAATCTCTGTCTACAAACCATTAATCCAATGGAGCTGACCACACGAATTTAAAAAGTATTTGCATTTATATGTTTATAGAATATTGATCACAAAGGCATGGATCTGGACTGATGGTCCACGGAGCTGAGTTCATCCAGGGGAGGGAAGAAGGTGTCAATGGATTTCTACTTGCTTGTAGAAATGCTGGAGCTTACAATTACCCACCTGCTGCACCTCTACCAACATATGCTGTTCAGAGGCCAACTCTGAGAAATCAGAAAAATGGTTTTACCTCAAAGAAACCACCTAGACCTTGGCCAAAGTGTAGCAAGGATTTCCTTGGGCAAGTGAACATAATCAGAACTAATTTATTCCCTAGATACCGGGGAGAATGATTAAAGCCAATTATGACAAGGTCAGGTCATATGCTTTAAGTGTGGCAAAATAGTGCATAATCAAAAACAATGCTGGTCACAATCTCTTTTTATTCCTGCTCAAGGACCCACCACTTGGGAGCAAAACTTAATGAACTGTCTCTGGAAACTGGGTTGGGGGACAAACCTGTCCCCTCAAAACCAGGAAACCTGATTATCAATAATTCAAATTCCCAGACCAAACCAAGGGAATGCCACAGTTTAAGCTCATTAAAGCCTGCATCTTCAGGAAGCTTAGGCCTAGTTATTCCTTGCCCAGAGGATTTGACCCTCATACCAGCCCAACGTCCTTATAAGATTTAGTCTGGCATAATAGGACCTTAGGGACTGTTGTGTATGTAAATATTTTAGGGGATTATTATGTTACTGACCCTATCCTGGTTGGTGATTGTGCCCTACCCTAGCGTGTGACCTGGCATTCTGCCCCCACCCTAGGGTAGTACCTGATTCTGCTTCCACCATTGGTTGGTATCTGATCCCACCATTGGGTGGTACCTGATTCTGGGGGATAAAAACAAGGGTCTGTGGAAGGCAGGGGGCTTTTTGCTGGAACTGAGGCTGAGTCTTTGGACTTCAGTCTTGTCCACCGAATAAAGCTAATATTTCCACAAGCCTGACTGTCTGTGAGTTGTTTACCTGCCATTTCACCTCAGAACCTTCGTCTAGACAGGGGGGCAGACGCGTGCTCCAAGCTGGAAGAGAAAGGCGTCATCCTCCATCCCTCCATCAGTCAACCTCTTCAGGGGCTGACTTGCAAAAGGGACTATGGGGATGATTGTAGGAAGAAGCAGTTTAACAGTGAAAAGTATAGTAATTCACGTGAAGATTATAGATTCTAACTATGTAGAATAAATAATAGTTATTGTTTCAGTACACACAGTCTGTACCTTTCAGAAATGTGAAAATACAGCTCAACTTTTATTACATCCTTATGTTCTACCTGGAATATCACAAAGCATCAGACAGGAGGATTCCAGAGTACTAACCCTAAGGCTTCTGCATTGATACCTTACACTGCTAAGCTTGAAGAGGAAAATGCAATGTCAACTCATATTTTTTCTTCTTAACCTCCCTTCGAATGTTAACTCTTAATATTTAGGACAGAAAATTTTTTACATAATTTTGATCCAGGGCAGAAGTGCCTGGGATTTCCTTAGAAGATTGGTTGCTAAATTGGGATCTAAAATATATTTAATATAGTTTGGAAGGTATAGGCAGTGTCATACCTCAAAACTCTGCTCGCAAGAGTGCTAGGTATTTGAAGTGCATTGGACCAGAATATCAACAGAAATGTTCATGCCTTATGTAACTTCAGTTTCTTTGAACCTATAGGGACTTGATTTTAAACTCCATAGCCACTTTTCAAAGGTGAGAACTGGCTGACGAGAGGAAAAAAGGGGGTGTTTGTTGTTAAAATCCAAGAGGTCTTAAAGTTTGTATATTATCTGGCAAGGGAAATTGCTCTAGGGAGATTATTGTCTGTATGCTAGTATGTAAACTGACTAGTTTGGGAAAGAAAAGATAGAGGCATTTTAGTATTTCTACTAAAAATAAATAGAAGTTTCTCTGACTTTACAAAGTTCCAATATTTGAGTGGATAGTGCTTCACATTATTATGATTAACCTTTTTAGATTACATTGTTAATTTTGTGAGTGCTTGATATTAAGATAAATTAATTTTATGACAGTTATTAAGTTTATGCCAGTCATCAGGTGGCTTTAGAAAGCATAAAAATATCAATGGGGTCATGTGGCCCTAGGGAGTGCCCCAGAGTGTTATCAGATAAAAAACAATTTATGAGAATGCTGGTGGGACCAAAACAAAAAAACAATATGAAAGTTGGCCAGAGAGATCACACAGTGGTGGAGCATTTGCTTTTCATGCAGCTGATCCAGAACTGACAGTGGTTTAAATTCCGGCATCCATTATGGTCCCCTGTGCCTGCCAGAAGCGATGTCTGAGCACAGAGCCAGGACTCTGCACATCACTGCCATGTGTGACCACAAAAAGCAAATCCAAACAGGACCAGAGCTGTGGTGCAAGCTGTAGGGTGTTTGCCTTGTATATGCTGACCTAGAATGGACCACAGTTTGATATCCTTGCTTCCCAGATGGTCTCCAAGCAGGAGTGATTTCTGAGTGTATAGCCAGGAGTAATTCCTGAGATTCACTGCCTGTGGTCCAAAACTCTAAAAAAAAAAAAAAAAGAATGTTGTTTTGAGGAGATTCAGACTGACATTTAGGGGCTACGAAACTCCTCATTACCAGAGGTTTATTCTCTAATTCTGGGGACAGGACAGTGTGGGGAAATTGGAGGCTTATGACTTCAAAAAAATCCTAAAAGTACTGGCCATCCCACCCAATACTAGAGACTACTGTCCTTCCCCAAGTATAAATTTGTGAATAAAGAAACTTTGGTACATCAACAAAATGGAATATTATGTATTGATTGGGAAAGCCAAAGTCATTCAATTTGCTTAGACACAGATCACTATGAAGAGTATTTTGCTGAATAAAATTTGTTCAAAAGGAGATGAATAGATAAAGAATTGTCACACTCCTTTGTGAGTTATGTATATAAAAAAAGAATTATGGTAGTAGTATCCAGAGGCACTAAAAATGAGGACTGAGAGGACAGATTCATGGTAGGAAACTTTTGACAATTCATAGGGGAGTGTAGTTAGGGCAGAGAATAGACCATGATTATAGTTCATTAGTTAATTAATTTAGCTTTACAAATGACATTTGGAAGCCAATGTAAAGCTTTGAGAATCAGTGAAGAATTTGATGAGCATGTGAACAGAAATTTTTGTCCTGAGCATGTGCGTTGGACTGTCCCATCAGCTGAAGCGACTAAGGTAATGAGCCCCAGGTTGTACCAACAGGAATAATGCCATAAATTAACTATTTCTACCATTGATGTCAACAAATAGATAGACACCAAGTTTTAATAGGTCATCTTCCTTCCAAGAGAAAATGCATATCACTGGTATTCTACTTCAATTCAAGGAAAACTTTTTTTTTTAATTTTTATTTTGATCATATTGGCTTACATATCTTTCATACTAGTAAAAACCCTTTTCTTTTCTTTCTTTTTTTTTTTTTGTTTATATTTGCGAGACCACAGCCGTTTGATACTCAAGGGTAACTTCTGGCTAAGCGTTCAGAAATTGCCCCTGGCTTAAGAGGACCACATGGGTTGCCTGGGGATCGAACCATGGTCCTTCCATGGGTAGCTCTTCCAAGGCGGACACCTTAACTCTAGTGCAACCTCACCGGCCCCTCAAGGGAAAACTTTCTTTTTTTCCCTGTTTTTCTTCCTTTCTTCCTTTTTTTTTCCTTCTTTTCTTCTTCCTTTTTTTTTTTTTTTTTGTTTTTTTAGGCCACACCCATTTGATGCTCAGGGGTTACTCCTGGCTAAGCGCTCAGAAATTGCCCCTGGCTTGGGGGTACCATATGGGAAGCCGGGGGGATCGAACCACTGTCGCGATCTTTCCTTGGCTAGTGCTTGCAAGGCAGACACCTTACCTATAGCGCCACCTTTCTGGCCCCTCCTTTTTTCCTTGTTATCTTCCTTCCTTCTTTTCTTCCTTCCTTCCTTCCTTCCTTCCTCCCTCACTTCCTCCCTCACTTCCACTCTACCTCCCTCCCTCCCTTTCTTTCTTTCTTTCTTTCTTTCTTTCTTTCTTTCTTTCTTTCTTTCTTTCTTTCTTTCTTTCTTTCTTTCTTTCTCTCTCTCTTTCTTTCTTTCTCTCTTTCTTCCTTCTTCTATCATTCATTCCCTTTCTTCTTTCTTTCTTTCTTTCTTTCTTTCTTTCTTTCTTTCTTTCTTTCTTTCTTTCTTTCTTTTTTCTTTCTCTTTCCTTCTTTATTTTTTTTTCTTTCCTTAATTTTTTTCTTTCTTGTCTTTTTTTTTGTTTGTTTTGTTTTTGGGCCACACCCGGTAACGCTCAGGGGTTACTCCTGACTATGCACTCAGAAGTTGCTCCTGGCTTGGGGGAACATATGAGACAACGGGGGATCGAACCACGGTCAGTCCAAGGCTAGCGCTGGCAAGGCAGGCACCTTACCTTTAGCACCACATGCCCAGCACCCCAATTTTTTTTGTGGTTTTTGGGTCACACCCGGCAGTGCTCAGGGGTTATTCCTGGCTCCAGGCTCAGAAATTGTTCTTGGGAGGCACGGGGGACCATATGGGACGACGGGATTCGAACCAATGACCTCCTGCATGAAAGGCAAATGCCTTACCTCCATGCTATCTCTCCAGCCACTCTTTCTTGTCTTAATTATTACTTTCTTTTTCCTTTTCTTCAGTCACAACTGGCAGGGATCAAAGATGACTCTTTGCTTTGTGCTCAGCAATCAATGCTAGCATGGATGGGGGGACCGTATGAGTACTGGGATATGAACCATGATCCATCCAGGTTCAGCTGCCTGCAAGGCAAAAGTCCTATCACTGTGCTATATCTCCAGCCCATATTTAAGGAAAAACTTTAAACTCAATAGAATCAATATTTTATATTAGGAGTTTTTACACAAACACAAGTGACTTGGCCAAATTTACCCTATAGTGTCATATAGAGTTTATAGAATCAATACAGTAAATGACAAGAAATTTCAATTTCTTCTATAGCAAATGATGCCTGAGTTTATAGGTCTAAAAAATCTAGCGTGTCAGATTAGATATAATCACCCTAATTCGATTGAGTGAACTGTAGGATAGTACTTACTCAGCAAAGGACACAAAAGTTCAAGGTTTGGACATCTCCCTATTTATAGGAAAATATATTGTTAGATTTTCAAGTTTGGGGTCCACTTTGATGAATACTTTGCAAATATACTGATTTGCACATAAACGTCATCAATTCTGAGCATGTTGTAAAATATTCATGAATCTCTTAAAGGAAGTTTTCCTCATAGAGTTTCCCCTCTCTTTTTGACTAGTCATTGGGTAAATGGGACAGCCTCTGGTTCTTTTACACACTATTTCTTATAGCTTTTCATACCATGAGCTTCCTCATTTTTTTATGAAGAACATGTAGTTTGTTATCTTGGCAAAGATCAACTATCTAAAATTGCCTGTCAGTGTCCTGGTCCTCCCTCCTTATAAAAACAGGGGCAGAGCCAGGGTCCAAGACAATTAGCAAGCAGTGTGCTGGAGCTTGGAACCTACAGGAACCAAGAAGATGAAGCAGTTTGCAGCTGCCATCCTCACCCTCTGGCTAGCTGTGGATGTCCTTGGGATACCGGCCCCAGAGATGGAAGGTAAGATAAATCAGTGGCCAGGTCTGTGGTCACTCCAGGTCTTGGGAGAGACATGGAAAATACTTTGGTACTCCCATATAACTGTTCCTGCTCTACATGTGGACATAATTTGGCATTTTGGGGTAGTCACCTGGCACAATGGATGTTTTGATGACTTAAAGCTCTCATCTGGCTATGAGGTATGTATGTGTTAGAATTTAAACCTTGGTGGTGACAGAGGAGTACAGGAGATTTAGGTCTCTGTCGTTCAGATTATCCTGGTTGTCAAAGAATTTCCACTGGATGGATGCAACATTTAAAGAAATAGCACATGGAATTGGGGACCCGGTAGAGTTTTTGCTTTGCGGGCTATACTCAGCAGTGCTGAGGGACTACTACTGGCTCTACACTCAAGAATCAATCTTGGCTGTGTTCAGAGAACCATATTTCCATATGGATGTGGGGATTAAACAAACCCAGGTTGGCTGCAAACAAGGCAAGGACCTTATCAACTGCACTATGTCTCCAGCATTTAATAGCAAATATTTTTTTTTGTGTGGTTTTTGGGTCACACCCGGCAGTGCTCAGGGGTTATTCCTGGCTCCAGGCTCAGAAATTGCTCCTGGCAGGCACAGGGGACCATATGGGATGCCGGGATTCGAACCGATGACCTCCTGCATGAAAGGTAAACGCCTTACCTCCATGCTATCTCTCCAGCCCCCAAATAGCAAATATTTATTGCAAGCAAAGCTCCAAGCAGAGGGGCAGGGAGATTTGAAAGTGAAGTGCCTCAAGAAATCTTTTGACTAGGAGTTTTAGGGAAATTGATCTGTTTACCAGAAGACTAATGGCATTGCTATGCTACAACAAAGAATGTTATCTATTTCTCCTAAATATTCCACGAATTAGGGTGCCTTGATGCCAGTGATTTTTGTATTTAAAATTATGTTTTACATACATTAGCCGATAATCCTATTTCAGACTTATCTTTGTCTTATCAATCATTAACAATGGCCTCCAAGATTTGCTGGCTCCTGCAGCCTCAGGAATACCTTACTTCCTGAGAAAACTATGGATGAATGTGGAATTCAGTACTAAGCTAAGGAGAGAGCTCAAATTAGAATAGGAGAAAGATGGGCATAGAAATAGTGTCCCTCCTATCAATTAGCCACAGAGATCCTACATCTGGCAATTGATTTTAATCTTGATGTTGGAATTTCAAAGATTTCTCTTGTATTAGCACACATGAAAGCAAGGTTTAGAGTTCTGATCTTGAGTATCCACAGCAAGAAACGAACCTGGAAAGTGGTTAATGACTAGGAAAACACCCAGAAGAAGTGGAAGGTTCTGAGTTCAAATTAGGTGACCAGGCAATCTAAACTATTGTATGGGCACATGACCACAGAAGTATAAATAAATAGGGCTGGAGAGAAAGCACAGCAGTACAGCCTATGCCTTGCATCCAATAGGATGGTGGTTCAAAACCCGGCCTCACATGTGGTCTCCCGAGCAAATGGGGAGCAATTTCTGAGTATAGAGCCTGGAATGCCCTATGAGATTGCCTGGTGCGACCCAAAAGGAAAAATATATATAAATAAATAAAAGTTGGGCCCAGAGAGATAACACAGCGTTGTTTGCCTTGCAAGCAGCCAATCCAGAACCAAACGTGGTTGGTTCAAATCCCGGTGCCCCATATGGTCCCCCGTGCCTGCCAGGAGCTATTTCTCAGCAGACAGCCAGGAGTAACCCCTGAGCACCGCCGCGTGTGACCCAAACGCTAAAAACAAAATATAAATAAATAAATATATAAAAGTTGCTACAATAAGTACTAGGTAAACCTCTAACTGCCCTATTTAAACTCTAAGAGAAAATGTGGACAGATGACTGTTCTATCTTGGAGAAGTTATTCCCTCATTTTTCATGATCAGAGTTATTTTGCTGATATAAAACTTTTAAGTGGTTGATAAAAAGAACCGGAGTAAATTAAAATTATAAAGACAAACGCAAAGTTACTGTGATGAACTTCACCATTTCATGAAAGATGACCAATTTGTGAAGAAAGAGGACAAGCCACGAAAGTGAATCCCCACTCCCAGTTCCACTTACCCATTCCAAGTATTCATTTAATAATATATACTAACTACTTCCCAATGCAACCAGGAGCCTTCCTACCAGCGTTTAGATAAAGAAATTGCATCATCTCAAAAACCCTGAAAATTCTGCAGTAAAGTAGTTTCACAGGTTCGCATCCTGAATCTCATTTAGAAAGCAATAAGACACAGGCATTGTAATATTAGATGGCTTGTTGGAACTTAGGTAACAGATAATCAGTTGTGTTAGTAAGTTAGGAAATTATCATGTAAATAGAAGGGCATTAAATATTTTAAGCAGCTCTACCTATATCATAGTTAACTATGATAGAAATGAGCAACACTTTGGTTATTGTCTTCATGAAAATCAGTCCCATATTCCATCTCCACAATTTTCTAAATAGGTGGTGATTGGAATATTGACTTTTTTAGATTATATAAAAAATATTCAATTTAACATTACCTTTCTCATTCCAAATAATTCTCGCAAGAACTGAAAACAGATAGAAGTTATGGCTATACCTGTTGTTGATAGCAGAATACAGACATCAGTCAAAAGGAGAGAGCAGCTGAAGGAATTCTGGACAAGTGAAAGGGCATTTGATATTTAAAGAGGATTGTGCACAAACAATTGACTGATTCTCAGCCTTAAAAGAGAAGAAAGTGCTAACATACACCATAGCATTGTGGTTTGGGGGCAACTGACCTGAGTCAGTGAGCAAGGGGGATATATGTGAGACACTGAGGATTTGTGCCTCAGTCATTCTCTCTTCTCCTTGTCTGTGTCTCCAACATAGAACCCAGGACTACGCGTCGACCTTCTCTTCCTTCTTCTGGTGAACCTGAAGTTTATGGTAAATGCAGATATGTTGCTTCTAAATGAGGGACTAGCTAGGACACACTACCCTCTGGTTTTGTCAAAGTTATTTGATAAAGGTGGGATATGAGGGAGGGTCCTCTGGGTGAGGAGTATCTCCAAGGAAGATCTGTATGGTTCCAGAGGCCTCTTCCATCAGTACCTCTGTGCCATTGGCATCTCTGGTCACTGCACTTTCAGTGATTTTTGGCTTCTAGAACAGATGGTTCTGCTCTGGTTTGACTCAATCCCCAACATACACACACACACACACACACACACACACACACACACACACACACACTCAGGTAAGCCTCGGCAGGAATAACATTAAAAGGAAAAAAGGAAAATGTCTTAGCATTCCCTGAGCTTTGGAGAAATAAGTGAAAAAACCTTATCCCTTTACAAAAAATTTCTATCCTGAAACACCCTTTTTCTTCTACAGTTGAAAACGATATATTCGCCTGCTGCTACTATAAGCCACAGGACTTCAATTGCGAAAATATGAAGTATTACTTTAACAAGAACAGCGGATGCCCCTACCAAGGCATCCTGTAAGTGACCCCTCAAAAATATGTCCAATGGGGTCAACAAAGAGGGTCTGATGAGTATAGATGGTCTAATGAATATAGAGAGTATCCAGGGAAGTGCCTGATTTTCACCAGGTGAGGAGGCCAACAAGGGAAGAGAGATGAGGGAAGAGGAGTTCCAAGGAGCAAAGCAACCTGTGGAGAGGAAACGAGGCTCCAGGGAGTCTCTTGGTCCCTTCCACAAAAAACTAAACCATGAGTTTGATTAAGTGAAGAGCCCGGGTCCAACAAGGGTTTGTCTGTCCATTTGTAGAATTTGTCATTGTGATTGATATATTACTCTCTTTCTCTCCTAGTTTTGTGACTAAGAAAGATAAGAACTTCTGTGCAAACCCTGACGAGAAAAAAGTCCAAGAATGTATAAAAACCATGGGGACAAGTTACCTCTGGCATCCCTCTATTAAATATGGTCAACCAACAATTGGATGATTTTATCTAAAAAACTGCTTACTTCCCTCCCTTATCTCTCAAAACTGTTGGGAACTTCTCTGGGTTTTCTTTGGCATTTACACTTTAGGTTAGCAAGAATAAGGGATAACTCTACTCTCTCCCCACTCTCTAAATACTGTTACAAAAAAGTATTATTAAAATATCTTTACATTCAAAATAATGCCTCATTTTTCCTCTATTTTTTAAAATTTATTTTAAATTGAGGCAATGTGATATACAGAGGTAGTAAGCTACTCACGGTTAAGTTTTAATGATTAAGTTTTATTCATAAAATGTTCCATTCCTATCTCTTCAGCAAAGCATATTTCTCAGCACCAATATCCCCAGTTTCTCTTCTACTCTCACCATCAATCTGCTATTAAGACAGACACTTCCCCTCTTTAAATGCTGTTATTAAAATGTATCATGAATATCACTTTACCTTTTGTCAGCACCTAGTAGTCTAGTGATTCCATTTTGAAAGTGAAAGGCTCTCAATTAAAGTTCAAGTTGAACTTTACAGCAATTCCATAGTCAAAGCTATACAAACATATGCTATATATTATTATGAACTTTGAATCTATATACTTATATACTGTATAAGATAGCAATGTTTTCTAATACAATCATTGCCCAAGTAACAATATGCCAAAAATGTCTCTGTTTAGAGACCCTGGTGTAAGCACAAAACCAAACAAATAAAAAACTAGGCCACAGACAAAAAGCTACTTCCCTAATAAAAACACACAGATGACTTACAAATACAGCAAGGAATGCTCACTATCACATATAATAGAGAAATGAACATAAAACATACAATGAAATACATATGAGGTTGCTGATAAGCTCTATGACAGAGAGAAGAGAAATATTAAATACTGGTGAGAATGTGGAGAAAAGGTGCCCTGGTAAGGGACCAGAGATATACTTATGTGAATAGGGCATTTAGCCTAATTTGATCCCCAGCATCCCATATGGTCTGCTGAGCATCAATAGGAGTGAATCTTGAATACTGTGCCAGTAATAATCCATGAGCAAAACTAGATTAGTCGCTTAAAAAAAAAAAAACAACGATAAGTCCCCTGCTATGGGTTGTCAGGTATGTAAGTTCATAATGAATCAATGGAGAACAATATGGAATTTCCTTAAAAGATAAAAAGAGTAAATTCCATATGATGCAATATATCTCTACAGGGCATTTATCCAACAGAGTTGAACACACTAATTTAAAAAGTATTTTCATATATATATTATAGAAGTATTAGTCACAAAGGCATGGATCTGGACTATTGGTCCCCAGAGCTGAATTTATGCTGCAGAGGGAAGAAGAAGTCAATGGATTTCTACTTGCTTTGAGCTTATAATTTCCCATCTACTCAACCTCTACCAACATATGCTCTTCAGAGACAAACTCTGAGAAATCGGAACAATAGCTTTTTCTCAAGAAACCACCTAGTCTTTGCTCAAGGTGTGGCAAGGGATTTCATTAGGCAAGTGACTGTCATTCAGTACCTAGTTGTTTCCCCAGAAACCAGGAACAGGGATTAAAGCCAATCATACGAAGTCATATCATGATTTTAGTGTGGCAAAATGGGGCCTATATAAAAACAATCAGGTCAAAATCTCTTTTTATATCCTCTCAAGGACCCATCCACTTGCGACCAAGACTTAGTGAACCCTTCTCTGGAAACTGGGTCTGTGGCCTGTCCGTGTTTTCTCATAATCATGAAACCTTATAATCAATAATTCAGCTTCCCTGACCAAGCCAAAAGAACGCAACAGTTTAGCCAGTAAAAGCCTGCAACTTCAGGAAGCTTTTGTTTAGATATCTCTTGCCCATAGAAATCGACCCTCATTCAAGCTTAATATCCTTATAAGATTGAGTCTGGCAAAGCAAGAACCACTCTCTCTAGAAATTGTGGGAATGATTGTAGGAAGAAGCAGTTTAACAGTGAAAGGAATAGTAATTCACCTGAAGATTATAAATTCTGATCAAGTAGGAGAAATATCAGTTATTGTCTCAGTACCCACAGTCTGTACCTTTAAGAAATGTGAAAATGTAGCTCAACTTTTATTATTTCTTTATATTGTACCTGGAAAATCACAATGCATCAGAGAAGTAGGCTCTGGGAGTACTGAACATGAGGCTTCTGCACTGATAGCTTTCAGTGCTAATCTTTTTTTGTTTTGTTTTGTTTTGTTTTTGTTTTTAACTTTGGGCCACACCCGGCGGTGCTCAGGAGTTACTCATGGCTGTCTGCTCAGAAACAGCTCTTGGCAGGCACGGGGGACCAAATGGGACACCAGGATTCGAACCAACCACCTTAGGTGCTGTATTGGCTGCTTGCAAGGCAAATGCCGCTGTGCTATCTCTCCGGGCCCTGCTAATCTTAAAGACGAAAATCCAACAATATTTTGTTTTACCTTCCATCCAATGTGAACTCTTTATATTCAGGACAAAAAATTGTAAGAGATATTTGATTCAGAAAAAGTTTCTGTGCTTTTTTTAAGAGATTGACTCCAAAATAGGGCTCCATAAGATAGTCAATACAGTTTGGAAGGTAGAGGAGGGGTCATGCCTCAATATTGTGGTAGCCAGAGTGCTAGGTATTTGAGTGCATAGGACCAGAAGATCAACAGGTAATATTGTCTCACGGAAGATATATGGAGTTAAAATTAGTGAAATGAATGGCAGCAGAACTAGGCCTGGTACAGTTTATATAGCTGCAGAGCCTGCCTTCCCAGCAGGGCTTGGTTTGATTCCAGGCACCTTGTGGTTACCCAGACACAGGTACCACAGGCATATGAAGTGACCCCATTGCAATTCAGTGTGGCCCACAACCCAGACAAAACACAAACAACAAACCCCATAGCATAATACAGATAATTATGGAATAGTGTGTTTTGGGAAGTAAATCTTTTAATACTTGGTGTCTCTTTGGCGTGATTTGGTTTCTGTTATGTATGATATTTCACAAGAGGCATTTTTTCGGGGAGGTTCCCACTCTGCAGCACTCAAGGGTTACTCTTGGCTCTGGGCTCAGAAGTCACTCCTGACAGGCAAAAGGGACCATATAGAATGCTGGAATTTGCACGACCATGAGTCAGATGTTACACACGTGCAAGAAAAATGCCTTACCACTGTGCTATCGCTCCAGCCCCATACCTGAGAATTTATTAATGCCATTAAATAAGAGTTGGGTAGTATATCAGATAGGGCACCTTGCCTTGCAGGTTTGGTTGACCCAGGATTGATCCCTATTTTTTTCATAGGGTACCACAACCCTCCTGAATTGATCTCTGAATGCAGAGAAACGAGCACTGCTGCATATCACCCCCACAGGCAAGGTTAATGCCCTCTCTGTTGTGCTATTACTCCAGCCCCGTCCCTTGTATAACATTTCCAGTTTGACTGATTAATTTTATAAGAAGGACAGTAATAAGTCAAATCGGTTGGACATAAAGGCAAGTTGGAAGAAGAGTTTGGTCAGGGTATAAACGTATTATGGGTAGTACAGCACAGGTACATCAACCCAAAAGATTTTAAGACTATCATAGGGAAAAATATAAGAAAGTTGAATCAGTCAACAGCATACACATGAGTTACTTGTATTCTTGATGGAGGGTCTTCTTCAGGATTTGATCAAAGCTGATAAGCAAAGTAGACTGAGAAAATAATAAAAAGCAGCTTAATGAGACTATTATTTTTACATTTTTTCAAGGCCATCTTAAATATCTAATACAATGCCTCACCTGCCACCAGGAATCTAAAACATCAGAGATCTTTACTCATCTATCCTTGCATTTGACAGCTACATATAAATGCATGTTGCAAGATTGCTTGAATGTTTTTTAAAGAAAAAGAACTGAAATACAATAATGAATTTGACAGCGGCCACTGTGAAACACAGCAGGATTCCTTAAAAAAGACAGAAGTTTGGAGTCTCCCACTAATGCTCTTTCAGGCCCTAGAGTGATATGGTTTGTTAATATCCTAATAAAGTGGTCACTGGAATGACTTAACAAATATTTTAAATAATTTACTTTTCATTTGATGTCCTCTACCTATATCTTCAAATATCACTCTACACAGCAATCCTTGCATGAGACATCTGAAAGACAGACTCTTTATACAGTGCTAAACACCATGTCACTTAGTATTTTAGTTTTGAGATTTGTATTTTAATACAAATCTTAAATATTATGATTGTTTTAAGAATGTTCTTTGAGTGTTCAAAACTATGAAGTCCTTTTTTCAGCAAAGTTTCCTCCATCATTGTTGATTATTCCAAGGAATTAGACATTCTTTTCCGCTAACATACCAGCTTTATATTCTGAAGATATTTGACCCATTCTACTTGGGTCCATTTTTCTATACATAGATCCTTCTGTCCATCAGTGAGTGCGTGTTTTGGCATGTGTGTGTTTGTGTGTGTTGTGGCCACCTCTATGTTTAATGTTTGTCTGTATTATATTTATTATTTGCTCACATAGTTTTTAGGCTTTCCTACTTTTATATGACCATCCACCCCCTGCCGGAAAAAGATAATGCCACTGCTATCAGAGTGGTCCTCTGATCCAGTATAAGTTTGTAGGATCTATATAAATCACCCAGGTGCACTTGCAGCAGACCACCCACTGCATGCAAATCAGGACTCAGGAAGCACCACTGACATGTGAACTGTTCAGGATCCTTTTCATGGTTGATTGTACATGAAGGTCTCCTGCTCTATGTCATCACTATGGCTGCTGCTATATTTGCAGTTATTTGAGTTCTTGAAATTTAAGTCATGTTCGAAAAGAATGCAGGCACTATGTCATCAATCTGGCTGCTGCTATTGTTGCAGTTATTTGAGTCCTTGAACTGTAAGTCATCTTGAAAGAAGAATGCATGCACACCGCTGTTGCTGATGTGTTCTCGATGGTCAATTTCTACTACTTCAGTTCACCATAGACTATTGTTCACCACTGGTTTCAGCTATTGACAGATCTTCGGATCTAGGGCATTTTCTGATCTGTGAATGTTGTGAGCCATTTTTCCAGACTTCACAAGACTGTGTTGCAGACTGTATTTGGGAACCAGAATTTATCTACTATCCTCAGACTACCTCAAAATCCTTGGGGATTATGTATAGGCTCTTTGTACATTTCTTAAGTCAGAGGGGAAAGAGAGACACACAATATAGTCTCACTTATTTATGGGTTTTAAGAAAAAGTAAAGTTATTGTTGTGATAATGTCCAGAGTAGAGGGCCAGAAGAACTGGCCCATGATATGAAACTCACCTTAAAGAGGGGTGAGTTCAGGGAAAGAAATAATAAACTACCAATTTTAGTGTTAATGAATGAGATTAATAGATAGCTTCTTTCAGATACAAAGAAGATGGCAAGGAGGGAGAAGTAGGGCATTGGTGTTTGGATGTTGCAGGGAAAAAATAGAAAAATAATAAAAAATAAATAAAGGGGAGTCAACCTGTAACCCGCAATTAGCTATGGCTCTATTCACAATAAGTATTTTAAATTTTTCAAAAAATGATGGGCTCCCACCGTTCCACAAGCAGTGGACAAGTCTTAAATCCAAACCACAGGTTTGTGTGCATGCCCTCTCACACTGCCTCTGAGAATCTTTTCATCCTTCTAACCTACAACAGAAGCAGCTTAGCTGGAGAGGTCTTCACGTGCACCCCCACCGAGTTCTTGACCCTGGTTGCAGGTCGAGCTTCTGTCAGAACTGTCCAGGAGGGTAGACTGCATATTATGAACGACTCGGTAAATCACAGTGTTATAATAAAAAATAAACAAAACTTGCTCCAATAAAATATTATTTTTGGAAAAGAATGTTCCTTCAAAAAGTGAAAGTAGAACCTCCATCAGTCTCAGCAATAACATTTTTAGGGATATATCCAAGGAGTGCAGAAACACAATGCAGTAAAGCCCTCTGCTTAAAAAGTTCATCACAGTGCTAGTCAGTTTCCAGAATCTGGAATCAATTCAAGTGGCTAAAAATAGATAAATGGATAAAGAAACTTTGGTACATCTACACAATGGAATATTATGTAGCTGTTAGGAAAACTAATGTCATTATATGTGCTTAGACATAGATGGCTATGAGGAGTATTATGCTGAATAAAATGAGTCAAAAGGAGAGGGAAAAGTACTATGACACTTCTTGTGTGTTATGTATAAAAAGATAGTGTTACAATAGTATCCAGTGGCAATAAAGATGAGGATTAGGAGGACAAATTCATGGTAGGAAACTTGTCACAATACGTGGGGGAGTGAATTTAGGACAGAGAACAGACTATGATTATAATTAATTAAGTTGTACATACTACATGTGAAAGTCAGTGGAGACTGCTGGTGGGAATGCCGTCTATTACAACCTTTATGGAAAGCGATATGGAGATTCCTTCACAAACTGGAAATTGAGCTTCTATACAATCCATCTATACCACTCCTAGGAATATACCCAAGGAACACAAAAATACAATACAAAAATCCCTTCCTTACTCCTATATTCATTGCAGCGCTATTTACGATAGCCAGAATCTGGAAACAACCAAGATGCCCTTCAACAGATGAGTGGCTGAAGAAACTGTGGTACATATACACAATGGAATACTATGCAGCCATCAGGAGAGATGAAGTCATGAACTTTTCCTATACATGGCTGTACATGGAATCTATTATGCTGTGTGAAGTAAGACAGAGGGAGAGAGAAAGACGCAGAATGGTTTCACTCATCTATGGACTTTAAGAAAAATGAAAGACATTTTTAACGGTATCTCAGAGACAAGAGAGATGAGGGCTGGTAGGTGCAGCTCAGGACATGAAGCTCATCATATAGAGTGATGAGTGCAGTTGGAGAGATGACTACACTAAAAACTATCATAACAATGTGTATAAATGAGGGAAGTAGAAAGCCTGTCTCGAGTACAGGTGTAGGGGGGTGGGGAGGGGGGAGATCTGGGAAATTGGTGTTGGGAATGTTGCACTGGTGAAGGGGGGTGTTCTTTACATGACTGTAATCATACAACTATAATCATGTTTGTAATCACAGTGTTTAAATAAAGATAAAAAATAAAAATAAATAAATAAAAGAATTCTGAGTTACAAAAGAGAAAGTCACAACCTAAGGCAGCTCTTTGCAAGCTAATTTCAAATGAAAATAAGGGATATTAAGAAGTACAAAAAAATCTAGGAACGTGGTCCCCACCGAGGTGAGCTCTATTGTTTTAGAGGTTGAGGAAGTAGCCAAATCTCCTAAGGTGCAGTTCCAATTTTCTGAGAAGGGTCAATAGCTCAGAATCTGTACTCTGACTACACCCTTGACCACCAGACACTGAGGCTGCAAGAACATATTTGAAAAAGAGAAAAAATATTGTCTTTGCTTTTAGATGCTACATATTATCCAAAAACAGATTCTCTTAGTCATCTTTGGTGCTGGGATTTCTGAGCCAAATTATTTGATAGAGGCCATAATTTTGCCTGAGATTTTACAAAAGAGAGATAGCCAAATAATGACAGAAAATGTAATACCAAGCATGGATTGTCTGTTTGGGAATTCTTCAACTATCCACACAGGGGAAGAAGCATCCTCAGCAGGCCTTTTGAGGAACCCGGTGGGGGTTATTTCAGTTCTCCACACCAGGAAAATCTGACAATACATCTGGTGTGCCTCCTGAATTCCCCTAAGTTTATGTATGCGATGGCAGTGGTGGGATGAAGAAAATAATTGGATGACTGAAATTATATTAAAAATAGTACTGATAAGGTTTTTTTAACAAGGTTTTTTTAAACGAATATTTGAGACATTTCTTCTTTTCTCTTTTCATGCTTTCCTTCCTTAGGATCAAACCCAGGACCTCACATGTAAGATAACTGCTGTAACTGATGGTCTACACATATTTCAGACCTTTATGCAAATATTTGTAAAATATATTTTTCCATCTCTGGAATACTTGAAAGTCATGTCTCAAGGCTGTATAATAAATTTTGAGGTGAAGGATTAATAAATATATGTATGTCAAACAAACAAAAAAAAAGATAGCAAAAAAAAAAAAAAGAAAGTCAGTGGAAAGCTTGCAGAATCAGTGAATCATTGATGAGCAAGTGAACTTAATAGTTTGACCTAAGCATGTAAGCGGGACTCTCCCCTCACCTGCAGGGACTAAGGCAATAAGCCATAGTTGGACTGACAAGATAATGCCATACTGTAACTATTTCCTCCATTGATGCTATTCAATAGATAGACACCAAGCATCAATAGGGCATCTGCCTTCTAAGAGAAAATACATTACTCTCGTAACCTACTTCTTTTCAAGGGAAAACTTTCTTTCTCTCTTCTGTCCTTCCTTTCTTCCTTCCTTCCTTCTTTTCTTTCCTTCTTCCTTCCTTCCTTCTTTTTCTTTGTTTCTTTCTTTCTCTTTCTTCTCTTTCTTTCGTCTTTTTTCTTTCCTTCTTTCATTCTTTCTTTCTTTCCTTCCTTCCTTCCTTCTTTCTTTCTATTTTCTTTCTTTCATTGTTTCATTCTATCCCTTTTTCTTCTTTGTTTCTTTCATTTTATTTCTCTTATTTTTTCCTTTGTTTCTCTCTTTAGCTATTTATTTCTTTTCTTTCTCTTTCTTTTCTTTCTTCCATTACTCCTTCTTTTTTTGTTTTGTTTTGTTTTTGTTTTTTGGGCCACACCCATTAGATTCTCAAGGGTCACTCCTGGCTAAGCGTTCAGAAGTTACCCCTGGCTTCGGGGGACCATATGGAATGCTGGGTGATCGAACCATGGTCCTTTTCTTGGCTACCGCTTGCAAGGCAGTCACCTTACTTCTAGCGCCACCTCGCCAGCCCCCCATTTTTGTTTTTTCAGTCCTACCTGGCAGTGCTCAAATATGACTCCTGACTTTGCATTGAGAAATAGTTCCTCTCAGGCTTGAGAGGCCATATGAGATGATGGGATTCAAAACAACATCCATGCTGGATCAGCTGCATGCAAGACAAACGTCCTACCATTGCCCTATCTCTATGCCCTAATTATCAAGTGAAAACTTTACTTTCAATAAAATCAATATTTCATATGGGAAGTATTTACACAGTCACTAATGCCTTTCCCAACTTTACACTCTTGTGTCATATAGAATTTATGCTCAAAACAGTAAGAATTTTCAATTTCCCATTTGGGATGCATATGTAGCACTGCTGAAGGGGGTATTCTTTACATGACTGAAATCCAATAACAATCATCAAGGTGTTTAAATAAAGATATTATTTAAAATATAAAGCGGTGGCCATGTCTGTGGTCACTCCTGGTCTTGGGAGAGACATAGACAATAGTCTGGTACTCCCATAACTGTTCCTGCTCTACATAATTTGGACATAATTTGACATAAGTTTTCAGGTAGTCGCCTGACACACTGGATGGTTAATGACATAAAGCTCTTCTCTGACTAATGAGGTGTGTATGTATTATGAATTCAAACCCTGCATGTGACACAGAAATACAGGAGGTATAGGTCTCTGTGGTTTAGATTATCCTGGTTGTCAAAGAATTTCCACTGGATAGATGCAACACTTAAAGTAGTAACAAACGGATTTGGGGAAAGGGTATAGTTTAGTTTTCTTTGGTGGCTACACCCAGAAATGCTTAGGGACTACTCCGGGTTCTCCACTCAAAATCACTCTTGGCTGTGTTCAGAAAACCATATTTCCATAAGGATGCAGGGATCAAACTCATGTTGGCTGCAAGCAAGGAAAGGACCTTATCCACCACAATATGTCTCCAGCTCCTAAGATCAAACGTTTATTGGAAAAAAGGTTCCAGAGCAAAAGGGTGGGGAAAGAAAAATGGAAAAGTGAAGTGCCTTAAAAAAGCCTTTTGCCTAAAAGTTTTAGGTAAATAGATCTGCTTACCAGAATACTGATGGCACTGCTATGCTACAACAAGGGATGCTATCTATTTCCTCTAAATATTTCATAAATTAGGGTGCCCTGATGCCAGTTATTAATATTTTTTAAATTATGTTTCCCATCCTTTAGCCCATAATCCTGTTTGGGGCATATCTTTTACTTATCCATCATTAGCGATGGCCTCCAAGATTTTCTGGATCCCACAGTCTCAGGAGTACATTAATCCTGTGAAAACCATTGATTAGGGTCCGGAAAGGTGGCGCTAGAGTTATGGTGTCTGCCTTGCATGAGCTAGAGTAGGATGAACATTAGTTCAATCCCTCGACGTCTATATGGTCCCCCCAAGCCAGGGGCGATTACTCAGCGCATAACCAGGAGTAACCCCTGAGCATCAAATGGGTGTGGCCCAAAAACCAAAACAAAAAAACAAAAAACCACATTGATTAATGTGGAATTCAGTACTAAGCTAAGATGAGAGCTCAAATGAGCATGGTAGAAAGATGGGTATTGAAATAGAGTCCCTCCTATCACTTAGACAAAGACCTGGCAGTTGATGGTGATGTTGGAAATCTAAAGATTTCTCTTTTATTAGCACACACTAGAGAAAGCTTTCGAGTTCTATTCTTCAGGATCCAGAGCAATAAAGGGATCTGGAAAGCGGCTTAATGATTGGCTAGGAAAACATGCTGAATAAATGGAAGTTTCTGAGCTACATATTAGGTGAGCAGGCAATCTAGACTATTGTCTAGATTTACCAAAGACACATCAATCAATCAATAAGTAAATGTTGCAATTACAGGATCGGTATTCAAACTCTGAGACAAAAGGTGGAGAGATGGCTGATCTATCTTGGAGAAGTTATTCCCTCCCTTTTAATGACCAGTGGTATTTTGCTGATATAGAACTATTAAGTGGTAGACAAAAAGAATCAGAGTAAATTGAAATCCTAAAGAAAAACACAAAGTGATAGTGATGAACTTCATCATCTCAGGAAAGATGAACATTTTGAAAAGGAAAGAAGACAAGCCAGGAAAGTGTCTCCCCATTCCAAGGTCCACAAAGCCATTCCAGGTATTCATTTAATAATACATATTAACTATTTCCCAATGCAAGCAGGAGCCTTTCTACCAGCCTTAGTTTATATAAACACATTGAATCATCTCAATAATGCTGAGAATTCTGCAGCAAATGAGTTTTGCGAGTTCATATACTGATTGTCATTTATCCTAGATAAATTAATGGCATTTGATTTTTAAAGAGGATTGTGAACACACAGTATCTGATTCTCATCCTTAAAAGAGAAGAATGTGCACACACACACCATAGCATTGAGATTTGGAGGCATCTGACATAAAACAGTGAGCAAATGGGACATAGGTGAGATTCTAAGACTTTTTGCCTCTGTCATTATCTCCCCTCCATGTCTGTGTCTCCTACATTGGACTTAGGACTATGTTTCATCTTTTTCTTCCTCCTCATGCTGAACCTGAGATATATGGTAATTGCAGAAACGTTGCCTCTAAATGAGGGGACATGCTGAGACACAACTTCTCAATGGATTTCTCAATGTTATCTGATGGAGGTGGGGTGCAAGGGAGGGTCCTCTGGGTGGAAACTATCTCCAAGGAAGATCAGGCTGGTTCCAGAGGCCTCTTGCGATATAGAGATTCCTCCAAAAACTGGAAATCGAGCTCCTATACGATCCAGCTATACCACTCCTAGGAATATACCCTAGGAACACAAAATTACAACAGAAAAATCCCTTCCTTACACCTATATTCATTGCAGCACTATTAACATAGATGAATGGCTAAAGAAACTGTGGTATATATACACAATGGGATATTATGCAGCTGTCAGGAGAGATGAAGTCATGTAATTTTTCTATACATGGATGTACATGGAATCTATTATGCTGAGTGAGATAAGTCAGAAAGAGATAGAGAGAGATAGATAGAGAGAGAGAGAGAGAGAGAGAGAGAGAGAGAGAGATGCAGAATGGTCTCACCCATCTATGGATTTTAAGAAAAATGAAGGTTTGGGACATCAGGCTGGGAAAATCCATGAAACTATTCCTGCCCAGTGGGGTTGACTGTGAAAAACTGTGAGTGCTGCCTCTGTGTATCTGTCTACGTGGCCCTGTTCTCTTTCTAAGAAAAGTACACCATTGCAACAAGAAGAAAATATCACACTAAGAACTGTGCTGGATCACAGAAGCAAGCATTTCTGTCTGGACTGTTTTCTCTGTTGCATGCTCAGGCCTAAGATTTGATCCAGTGTGAGGCTTCATCCACGAAGGACTCCCCTCCCTTAGAGGCAAGTCAGCCCATCCAAAAGGGCGGAGCCAGAGGAGTGTGCTGCCTGCATCATATAGCCAATGAATACCTACCACAACACGTAGAAAAACCCACAATGCAAGTGTGACAATGGGAAAACAACGCAGGCCAGAATCAGACATAGAGAATGAAGATGACAATTCTGATGACTAGATAATGACCAAGCAACTAATTAACTTCTCAGATAAGGACTTTAGACTAGCAATATGGAAGATCCTCTACGAACTCAAAGAAACCATGGATCGAATTGAACAGAACACTAAGAAGAACCAAGAAAATATGAAGACAGAAATCACAAAACTCCAAACTGAAAGAACATGTCAACTAACAGGCCTGAAAAAGTCAGTAAACAAAGTGAATGACAAAATGGATAAGCTCTGGGACAGGGTATCAGAAGCTGAGAATAGACTTGGTGCTGTGGAATATGAGATACATAACAATTCCATACAGAAGGAGAGATTGGACAAAAAACTTAAAGCAAATGAGCAGACAATGGAAAAATTAGTCAAAGAATGGGAACAGATGAAAATAGAAGTCTATGAAAAGATCAACAGAAACAACTTAAGAATCATTGGAGTCCCAGAGACCCAGGAAGAAAATTTCCAGGAAGAATCAATGGTCAAGAACATCATTAAAGACAAACTTCCAGAGCTAAAGAATATATGTGATCAAATCCTGCATGCTCGAAGAGTACCAACCAAAAGGAACCCCAGAAAAACCACCCCAAGACACATCCTAGTCACAATGACAAATCCCACAGATAGAGACAGAATTCTGAAAACAGCAAGATCAAAAGGGGAAATCACGTTCAAGCAGGCATCCTTAAGATTTACAGCAGACCTGTCACCAGAAACACCAATGCCAGAAAGCAGTGATGGGATATTGTGACAAGACTGAATGTAATGAATGCTTCACCTAGAATACTGTACCAGGCAAAACTCACTTTCCGGTTTGATGGAAGAATACATGGTTTCACAGACAAAAAACAGCTCAGAAACTTTACAGACTCAAAACCAGTCTTAAGAGAAAAACTGAAAGACCTAATTTAAGACAAGACTAACCAAAAGACACACCAAATTTTGATATAAAGATGGCATTAAATCCCAGGAAAATTCTTTCTCTCAACGTCAATGGACTAAATGTACCAGTCAAGAGACACAGAGTGGCTAAATGGATCAAAAAATTCAATCCAACCTTCTGCTGCCTACAAGAAACGCAACTGAATAGTCAGAACAAACATAGACTCAAAATAAAAGGCTAGAGAAAAATTAACCAAGCAAACAACAACCATAAAAAAAGCTGGAGTGGCCATACTAAAGCAAACTTTATACTCAGGAAGGTGGTAAGGGACAAAGATGGACATTTTATATTAACCAAGGGGTATGTATAGCAGGAAGAAATAACTCTCCTAAACATGAACTGAATGATGGGCCAGCAAAATATTTAATACAACTGTTGACAAATCTGAAAAATAATATCAATAACAACACAATAATTGTGGGGGACCTTAACACGGCTTTGTCAACACTGGATAGGTCAACCAGACTGAAACCCAACAAGAATATACTAGACCTGAGGAGAGAAATGGAAGAAAGAGGCCTAGTGGATATACATAGGACTCTCCATCCCTAGAAACCTGGATACACATTCTTCTCCAATGTACATGGGACATTCTCCAGGATAGACTACATGCGGGCACATAAAACATACCCCCATAATATCAGGAGGATAGAAATTTTGCAGACTACCTTCGCTGACCACAAGGCTCTGAAATTATTTGTGAATTCCAAAGGGACTCAGAAGAAAAACTTTAAAACCTGGAAGTTAAACAGCCTCATACTCAATGACCAGTGGGTCCGAGATGAAATCAAGGAGGAAATCAAAAGGTTCCTGGAAACAAATGACAATAAAGACACAAACTATCAGAACTTACGGGACACAGCAAAAGCATTACTGAGCGAAAAATTTATAGCTTTGCAAGCACACATCAGGAAGTAAGGAGCTTACCTGAGTAGCTTAATAACATAGCTAATAGAACTAGAAAGTGCTCAACAAAAGGACGCAAAAATAGAAAGACAGAAAGAAATAACAAAGCTGAGAGCAGAAATCAACGAAGTGGAAACCCAAAAAACAATCTGAAAGATCAACGAAAGCAGAAGTTGGTTCTTTGAAAATTTAAAAAATATTGATAGACCACTGGCAAACCTAACAAAGAAAGAGAGAGAAAGAAACTTGATAACTCATAGTAGGAATGAAAAAGGAGAGATCACTACTGATATGACAGAGATTCAAAGGGTAATCAGAAACTACTTTGAGAAAATCTACACCACTAAAAATGAGAACCTGGAAGAAATGGATAAATTCTTGGACTCTTATAATCTTCATGGTTGAAGGAAGAGGATGTAGCATATATAAACACCCCCATCACCATTGATGAAATTAAAATGGTAATCAAATGTCTGCACAAAAACGAAAGCCCTGGCCCAGATGGAATCACTAATGAATACTTTCAAACTTTCCAAGACGAACTACTACCAAAACTGGCAATACTCTTTCATGAAATTGAACAAACGGAAACACTTCCAAATAGCTTTTATGAAGCCAACATCACCTTGATACCTAAACCAGACAGAGATGCTACAAAAAAAGAAAATTACAGACCAATATCCCTGATGAATGCAGATGCAAAGATCCTTAAAAAAATCCTGGCAAATAGGATTCAATGCCTCGTTAAGAAGATCATCCACTACGATCAATAAGGTTTCATCCCAGGAATGCAAGGATGGTTTAACATCCGTAAATCTAACAACATAATACACAACATCAACAACAAGAAAAATAAAAACCACATGATCATATCAATAGATGCAGAGAAAGCATTTGATAAGGTCCAGCACCCATTCTTGATCAAAACTATCAGCAAGATTAGAATGGAAGGAACATTTCTCAATATAGTTAAGGCCATCTACCACAAGGCAGTGGCAAATATTATCCTCAACGGAGAAAAAATAAAGCCTTCCCTCTAAATTCTGGCACAAGACAAGGCTGTCTCTCTCACCACTCCTATTAAACATAGCACTGGAAGTTCTTGCTAAAGCGATTAGGCAAGAAAAAAATATCAAGGAAATCTAGATAGGAAAGGAAGAAGTCAAGCTCTCACTGTTTGCAGATGACATGATACTCTACTTAGAAAACCCTAAAGACTCTACCAAAAAGCTTCTAGAATCAATAGATTCATATAGCAATGTGTCAGGCTACAAAATTAACACACAAAAATCAATGGCCTTTCTATACACCAATAGTAATAAGTATGAACTAGACATTAAGACAACAACCCCATTCACAATAGTGCCACACAAACTCAAATAACTTGGAATCAACTTCACTAAATATGTGAAGGACCTATACAAAGTAAACTATAAAACTCTGCTCCAAGAAATACGAGAGGACACGCGGAAATGGAAACGCATGCCCTGCTCATGGATTGGCAGGATTAACATCATCAAAATGGCAATACTCCCCAAGGCATTATATAGATTTAATGCTATTCCTCTGAAGATATCCATGACATTCTTCAAAGAAGTGGATCAGGCACTTTTGAAATTCGTTTGAAACAATAAACACCCTAGAATAGCTAAAGCAATCATTGGGAAAAAGAATATGGGAGGAATTACTTTCCCCAACTTTAAACTGTACTACAAAACAATAGTCATAAAAAGAGCATGGTATTGGAATAAGGACAGGCCCTCAGATCAGTGGAATAGGCTTGAATACTCAGAAAATGTTCCCCAGACATACAATCACCTAATTTTGATAAAGGAGCAGGAAATCCTAAATGGAGCAGAGAAAGCCTCTTCAACAAGTGGTGTTGGCAGAACTGGATAGCCACTTGCAAAAAATTGAACTTAGACCCCCAGCTAACTTCATGTACAATGGTAAAATCCAAATGGATGAAAGACCTCGATATCAGACCCAAAACCATAAGATATATAGAAAAACACATAGGCAAAGCACTCCAGGACATTACAGACATATTCAAGGAGGAAACTGCACTCTCCAAGCAAGTGAAAGCAGAGATTAACAGATGGGAATATATTAAGCTGAGAAGCTTCTGCACCTTAAAGGAAATAGTGCCCAGGATACAAGAGCCACCCACTGAGTGGGAGAAACTATTCACCCAATACCCATCAGATAAGGGGCTAATCTCCAAAATATACAAGGCACTGACAGAACTTTACAAGAAAAAAAACATCTAATCCCATCAAAAAATGGGGAGAAGAAATGAACAGACACTTTGACAAAGAAATACAAATGGCCAAAAGACACATGAAAAAATGCTCCACATCACTAATCATCAGGGAGATGCAAATCAAAACAACGATGAGATACCACCTCACACCACAGAGAATGGCACACATCACAAAGAATGAGAATAAACAGTGTTGGCGGGGATGTGGAGAGAAAGGAACTCTTATCCACTGCTGGTGGGAATGCCATCTAGTTCAACCTTTATGGAAAGCGATATGGAGATTCCTCCAAAAACTGGAAATCGAGATCCCATACGATCCAGCTATACCACTCCTAGGAATATACCCTAGGAACACAAAAATACAATACAAAAAACCCTTCATTACACCTATATTCATTGCAGGACTATTGACCATAGCAAACTCTGGAAACAACCAAGATGCCCTTCAACAGACGAATGGCTAAAGAAACTGTGGTACATATAAACAATGGAATATTATGCAGCTGTCAGGAGAGATGAAGTCATGAAATTTTCCTATACATGGATGTACACGGAATCTATTATACTGAGTGAAATAAGTCAGAGAGAGAGAGAGAAAAATGCAGAATGGTCTCATTCATCTATGGGTTTTAAGAAAAATGAAAGACATTCTTGCAATAACAATTTTCAGACACAAAAGAGAAAAGAGCTAGAAGTTCCAGCTCACCTCAGGAAACTTTCTTTCTTCTTTCTTTCTTTCTTTCTTTCTTTCTTTCTTTCTTTCTTTCTTTCTTTCTTTCTTTCTTTCTTTCTTTCTTTCTTCTTTCTTTCTTTCTTTCTTCTGTTCTTTCTTTCTTTCTCTCTCTCTTTCTTTCTTTCTCTCTCTTTCTCTCATTATCTTTCTTCCTTTCTTTCTTTCTTTCTTTCTTTCTTCCGATCTTCCTTCCTTCCTTCTTTTTCTTTGTTTCTTTCTTTCTCTTTCTTCTCTTTGTTTCCTTTTTCTTTCTTCTTTCTTTCTTCCTTCTACTTTCTTTCTTACTTCTTTCATTCTTTTTCTTTTTTCTTCTTTTTTCTTTCATTTTATTTCTCTTATTTTTTCCTTTGTTTCTCTCTTTAGTTATTTCTTTCTTTTCTTTCTTAAATTCTTCCATTCTATTTTTGTTTTGTTTTGTTTTTGTTTTCTGGCCACACCCATTTGATTCTCAAGGGTCACTCCTGGCTAAGCGTTCAGAAATTACCCCTGGCTTTGGAGGACCATATGGAATGCTGGTGATTGAATCGCGGTCCTTTTCCTGGCTACCGCTTGAAAGGCAGTCAACTTACCTATAGCGCCACCTCGACAGCCCCCTATTTTTGTTTTTTCAGTCCTACCTGGCAGTGCTCAAATATGACTCCTGACTTTGCACTCAGAAATAGTTCCTCTCAGGCTTGAGAGGCCATATGGGATGATGGGATTCAAAACAACATCCATGCTGGATCAGCTGCATGCAAGACAAACATCCTACCATTGCCCTATCTCTATGCCCTAATTATCAAGCGAACACTTTACTTTCAATAAAATCAATATTTCACATGGGGAGTATTCATACAATCACTAATGCGTTGGCAAACTTTACACTCTCGTGTCCTATAGAATTTATGTTCAAAACAGTAAGAATTTTCAATTTCCCATTTGTGATGAAAATGCAGCACTGCTGAAGGGGGTATTCTTTACATGACTGAAATGCAATCACAATCATCAAGGTGTTTAAATTGAGATAGTAATTAAAAGATAAAGCGGTGGCCATGTCTGTGGTCACTCCTGGTCTTGGGAGAGACATAGACAATACTTTGG